>NC_057803.1:285846541-285855816 GCF_018294505.1 Triticum aestivum | reverse complement strand
GGCGATGGCGCGGGTGTGGGTGGGGACGAATGAGAGAGTTGAGAGAAGAGAGGGGGCGGGACGACCGTTAACGTACCCGCCTCTCTACCGTCCGCGAACGGTTGGCAAAGAGGTTGGGCCAGTGGGCTTGAGTTGGTTAAACAATAACAGGACCCACCCACCTCTTTGCCTTGTGCTAGTGGATGGCAAAGATTCTTTTGCCGTCAGCCAGCGGACGGCAAAGAACGAGCTGATGGCAAAGACTTCGTTTGCCATCAGCCACATCTTTGCCGTCCGTTTTCTTGTGGCTGACGGCAAAGACCTTCTTTGTCGTCAGCAAGCAGACGGCAAAGAATGGGCAGACGGCAAATAAGCTGATTCCAGTAGTGGCAAGGGGATGGTGGAACATGGACTCAATGCCAATCACCTCATGATCGCGGACTATACCCATGATCTCAAGGTGGATGGCAAGAACATGATGGACATCGTCTTCACGTTTAACGAGAATTCCACTTCCTTCAAATCCAGATCTACGATCTCCAAAACCAAGTCTTTGAATATGAGGCAAGGTTTTAAGGTATGAGTTTGGCTGCCAGTTGCAGGACTCATGAGACTCACTCCTCCTCTTATGATGGTGAGCCCCTGCCATGGAAACCTGAAGATAAGATTGCTACTTCATCATCAGCACCTCCCTCTTCAACACCGAAGGAGACTTGAGTATCGGGGATGGGCACTCCCCTTGGCTTGTTCCAAGCTTGGGGGAGGTGCCCCGGTATCGTATCACCCCACTATCTTTTTCCTTTATTTATCTTAGTTCGATCATCAGTTATCTTTTGCTTTAATTGAATAAAAGTTTAGTACGATCCTTTCTTTTCGAGTGTTTGCTTAGTGATCTATCCTTGTAATCGTGTGCGAGATATATAAAAAAGTTAGTTTGAGTTTTGTTTTCTTTACTTTCATGTTCAATTAAAAAAGGAAATAAATGATAAAGATCATATGCTAATCTTATGGTAAGTAATGACATCACATAAGGAAAAGTATAAGTAGAAAATTTTATAGGAGATTTACAAACATAGCATTGGTCAATGAAGCAATTCATGAAAGAATTGATAAGGGAAGAGAAGATTCACATGCAAATACACTATCTTGGAGCCCCCATCAAAATATTATATGCCAAAATTGTTGACGTTGGACAAGGAAGACAACATAATGATTTATGTTTGTTCATATTCATGTAGAAGTTATATTGGCATAGATCCTTCAACATGTGGTGCTTGTCCCCCATCTTTGCTAGCCAAAAATTCTGCACTAAGTAGAGATACTACTTGTGCATCCAAAAAACCCTTAAACCCAAGTCTTGTTTTGAGAGTCCACCATACCTATCTATGGATTGAGTAAGATCCTTCAAGAAAGTTGTCATCGGTGCAATAGGGCAATAAAAATTGCTTCTAAAAGTGTTGGATCATTTAGTGTAAGAGAAAATTGAGCATTGTACGAACTTGTGATAGCAAAGGATAAAAGAGACAGACTGCATAATAAAGGTTGCTATCATAAGGGGTAATATATCGTGACGTTCTTTTGCACTAAGATATTGAGCATACAAACAAAAAGTGCATGACAACCTCTGCTTCCCTCTGCGAAGGGCCTATCTTTTACTTTTATGTATTTACTTTTATGAAAGAGTCAAAGTACTTCTCTCTATTCCTTTTTATTTTTCTCTTTTGGCAAGCACCATGTTGTGAGGAAAGATCTAGGCACATATATCCAGTTGGATATGGGTAGCATGAGTTATTATTGTTGACATCGCCCTTGAGGTGAATATGTTGGGTGGCGAAACTATAAGCCCCTATCTTTCTATGTGTTTGGTTGAAACTTTTTGCTCATGTGTATGCTGTGAGTGTTAGCAATCATAGAAGACTATATGAAGGTTGAGTATGTGGACTTGCCCAAAGGCTCCGATATGTGACCCTTCCTGAAAAAATGATGAATTGCAATTGCAAAGTTGACTGAGAACATAGTTTGTTGATTTTCAATAGAGTTTATGATTTATTCTTAGATGTTGTGATGAATTGTTACTTATTCATGAGAAATTTGTGGTCAAAGTTGTGTGATAAAAGTTCTATAATAAAGTATGTTGCTATTATAATAATATACATGATGCTTTTATGTCCGTATTTTGTTTTTATCGACACCTCTCTCTCTTTAAGCATGTGGACATGTTTTCCGATTTTGGTTTTCGCTTGAGGAAAAGCGAGGTCTAAGCTTGGGGGAGTTGATACGTCCATTTTGCATCATTTTTACCTATTGTTATTTATAATGTTTTTATGCATAATAATGCTTCTTGGAGTAATTCTAATGCCTTTTCTAACATAATATGCAAGGTTCACACAAGGAGGGAGAATATCAGCAGTTGGAATTGTGGACCTGAAAAAGCTATGTCAGGCCGCCTATTCTACACAACTCCAAATGAGCTGAAACTTCACGGGGATTTTTTATGGAATATATAAGAATTATGGAAGCAAATAACTAACAGAGGGGACCCTGGTGGGTTGTGCCCTCCTCGGCCCACCTCCGGCGCCCCTCTTATGGTATATACGTCATTTTGACCTAGAAAAAATAAGGAGAAGACTTTCGGGACGAAGCGCCGGCGTCTCGAGGCGGAACTTGGGCAGGAGCACTTTTGCCCTCCAGCGGAGCGATTCTGCCAGGGGAACTTCCCACCCGGAGGGGGAAATCATTGTCATCATCATCACCAACAACTCTCCCATCTTGGGGAGGGAAATCTCCATCAAGAACTTCAACATCACCATCTCCTCTCAAACCCTAGTTCATCTCTTGTGTACAATCTTTGTACCAGAACCTTAGATTGGTGCTTGTGGATGACTACTAGTGTTGATTACATCGCGTAGTTGATTACTATATGGTTTATTTGGTGGAAGATTATAAGTCAGATCCATTATGATATTTAATACCCCTCTGATCTTGACCATGATTATCATTTGTGAGTAGTTACTTTTGTTCTTGAGGTCATGGGAGAAATCTTGTTGCAAGTAATCATGTGAACTTGATATGTGTTCGGTATTTTGATGATTTGTATGTTGTTATTCCCTTAGTGGTGTCATGTGAACGTCGACTACATGGCACTTCACCATATATGGGCCTAAGGGAATACATTGTGGAGTAGTTATTAGATGATGGGTTGCGAGAGTGACAAAAGCTTAAACTCTAGTTTATGCGCTATTTCGCAAGGGACTGGTTTGGATCCAAAAGTTTAATGATATGGTCAGATTTATTCTTAATACTTTTCTCATAGTTGCGGATGCTTGCGAGGGGGTTAATCATAAGTAGGAGGTTTTTTCAAGTAAGAACAGCACCTAAGCACCGGTCCAGCCACATATCAAATTATCAAATTAGCGAACACAAATCAAACCAACATGATGGAAGTGACTAGATGAAATTCATGTGTGCCCTTAAGAATGCTTTGCTTATCATAAGAGACCGTTTTGGCCTGTCCTTTGTCAAAAGGATTGGGCTACCTTGCTGCACTTTTGTTACCATTACCATTACTTGCTCGTTACAAGTTATCTTGCTATCAAACTACTCGTTACTTATAATTTTAGTGCTTGTAGAGAATACCTTGCTGAAAACCGCTTGTCATTTCCTTCTGCTCCTCGTTGGGTTCGACAATCTTACTTATCGAAAGGACTATGATTGATCCCCTATACTTGTGTATCATCAAGGCTTTGAGGAAACTTTTAATCATCTTTTTGAGATCACGTCAACGCATATAGCTATTAGCACTAGATATATCCAGCAGCCCTCAATGGATAAGTAAAAAGTAACTTGTTGGAAGACTTACAACACTGCAGACGTGTACCGTGAGTGTAAACCATAGCATCCCCAAGCCCCGAGTTAGATACAAAGATCTTACTCGGGCATCTTAGTGAGGAATGAAAAAATAAATGAGAGTGAATACACAGTAGCCCCCTGAGACCCTCATCAGATTGACAAAGCCGATCGAGGGATCGATGTCATTCGAGATAACTAAAAGTGTCTTTCTTAGGTTTCGGCCTCGGTGTCAGCATCCAACTTGAAAGAGCTGGAAGAACTCAACCATAACCTTGATCGGTCTGAGAAGGACGTGTATCTACTTAAGAACCAGATGAAGCAGGCTCAAGGTAAATACCGAAAGCTTAAGTACCTTAAAACTATACTTAAATTGATGATGTAGATTCATTGAGTATGAAATCATATATTAATGTATCTATAGCTTCCTCCTCGGAGCTTGAGACGCTCTGGTCCGAGCTGCAAAAGGCTCGATAGGACATCGAGAAGCAGAAGGCTATCGCGAAGCAGGCCAGCGAAGAGCTGGCCAAGGAGAAAGAGGTTGGCGAGAAGCATGCGGCCCAGGTCATGGAGGTCGAAGAAGACCTGAAGGGGCTATATGCTCAGCATGACGCCCTTCAGGAAGGAAAGGACAAGCTATCCTCCGAGCTTGCAACGGCGAGCTCGGCCTGTAAGGAGGCCACGACCCAGGCTTGGGAGGATTGCGAAGTTCTTCGACAAGTGAGGCAAATCACCGCTAGTAAGCCATACCTGCTTCGCTGTGTTTTCATTGACATCAAATTTTCCCATCTTATGCAAATCTGGCGTTCTTCAGTGACCTCTAGGGACCTGTCACGGAGTGCTTTGGACGCCGGCTTCTACTACATTGCCTGTCCTGATGATTCCGTGCAAAAGACATTTTGGGCTCATTTCTAGGTGCCCGAGCATCCGCCTCTTCTGAACAATCATATGAAGCAGCCGATGGAGCTATTTTGCACGGTGGGGCCGGTGATGGAAGACATATGTATCAACCTCTGGCTGCAGGAGCCGATGCTAACCAGCTTCTTCGACTTGGTGCATAGGTTGTGGTATGCCAGCCCCCAGGTAGAGAACTGGAAGCAGTTGGCCTGCTTGGAAGGCGCTGAGCGGGCATATGTGTAAGTAATGGCGCATTATCTGAAGATCGAGCCACTGGACATTGCTTTCGGGCCTCCAGGATGAAAGAATCGGACGCCCGAACAATATCTGGCTGAGGTCCAGGAAGGCGCTCGGGTGATCGAGGAACGGTGCGGGAAGTACGAGATGCGGTTCTGAAGGTCCCTCGGTATGTCGAGGAGAAAATGTGTATAAGACAAGTAATATTATGCTTATAAATTGTTTTTATCCGACGTGTTACTTGGACTCCTATGCGAGCGTGTTCAAATCGGAAAGTGGCAGGTAGTCCGCTTCCACCCCCTTGTAGATACTACGTGGGGTGTTCCTAAAAATGCATTAACCCTTAGTCAACGTCTCAGTGTCCTTAGGTGGTTGCGTATTTAGAGGAACGAGGCAATCAGACTAGAGTGGCTTTATAACTTTCACTTAGTCATTGATACATCTCCATCGTATCTACTTTTCCAAACACTTTTGCCCTTGTTTTGGACTCTAACTTGCATGATTTGAATGGAACTAACCCGGACTGACGCTGTTTTCAGCAGAATTACCATGGTGTTATTTATGTGCAGAAACAAAAGTTCTCGGAATGACCTGAAACTTCACAGAACAACTTCTCGGAAATAATAAAAAATCCTTGCAAAAGATGAAGGCCAGGGGGCCCACCACCTGTCCACGAGGGTGGGGGCGCGCCTGCCCGCCCTAGGGCACGCCCCCTACCTCGTGGACCCCCTGGAGCTCCTGCGACCTCAACTCCAACTCTATATATTTGGTTTCAGGGAGAAAAAAAATCAAAGAGAAGGATTCATCGCATTTTACGATACGGAGCCGCCACCAAGCCCTAAAACCTCTCGGGAGGGCAGATCTGGAGTCTGTTCGGGGCTCTGGAGAGGGAAACCCGTCGCCATCGTCATCATCAACCATCCTCCATCACCAATTTCTTGATGCTCACCGCCGTGGTGAGTAATTCCATCGTAGGCTTGCTGGTCGGTGATGGATTGGATGGGATCTATCATGTAATCGAGTTAGTTTTGTTAGGGTTTGATCCCTAGTATCCACTATGTTATGAGATTGGTGTTGCTATGACTTTGCTATGCTTAATGCTTGTCACTAGGGCCCGAGTGCCATGATTTCAGATCTGGACCTATTATGTTTTCATCAATATCAGAGTTCTTGATCCTATCTTGCAAGTCTATACTCACCTATTATGTGTTCTGATCTGTTAACCCCGAAGTGACAATAATCGGGATACTTACCGGTGATGACCGTAGTTTGAGGAGTTCATGTATTCACTATGTGTTAATGCTTTGGTCCGGTACTCTATTAAAAGGAGGCCTTAATATCCCTTAGTTTCCATTAGGACCCCGCTGCCACGGGAGGGTAGGACAAAAGATGTCATGCAAGTTCTTTTCCATAAGCACGTATGACTATATTCGGAATACATGCCTACATTACATTGATGAACTGGAGCTAGTTATGTGTCACCCTATGTTATGATTCTTACATGATGAACCGCATCCAGCATAATTCTCTATCACCGTTCCATTGCCCACGAGCTTTCCATATATTGTTCTTCGCTTATTTACTTTTTCGTTGCTATTGCTATCATCACTACAAAATACCAAAAACATTACTTTTGATATCATTACCTTTTGCTACCGTTACCACTACTATCATATTACTTTGCTACTAAACACTTTGCTGCAGATACTAAGTTTCCAGGTGTGGTTGAATTGACAACTCAGCTGCTAATACTTGAGAATATTCTTTGGCTCCCCTTGTGTCGAATCAATAAATTTGGATTGAATACTCTACCCTCGAAAACTGTTGCGATCCCCTATACTTGTGGGTTATCAGTCATAGGAGTTCGACTTGTGGGGTAGTTGACCTAGCCCCCGGTGTAGTGGTGATCAGTTTAGCCGAGGTGCACCTGCCTTAACACATTGGTTCTTATGACAAGAACCCTTCATTTAGCACGACGCAATCACTAACGGTTTCTAGTTTGACACTGTCTTCGGATCGCCGACCAGTTTATGCTTATCATGACAGTCGATTTTCGGCTTTCTCCACTGAGGTGCTTGACCATCTGAGTTGGAAGCGAAATTGTAGTGGTTCTTCCTTTACACTCCTAGCCAAACAAAGCGGACGTAGGAGGCAAGCACGGTAGCCGGACAACCCAATCATTGACCAATTCACAATTCAAAACTGATGCATATAGTGCCATATCCGAGATGCCGAATGGTTATTGGACTTGAACATAGGCTCAATTGTAAACCTGAGCCCCTGGTTGAAAGCCGGACTCATCTATATGTTTATATGGTTTGTATATATTTCTACGAGTCAAGGATGAAAAAAAACAACACATAAATTTGTGCAAGGATTGAAAAGAGGTTTGTTTATTCATTCCTAAGGCTTAGCCACACATGCCGAGCTATTATATAAGAAAAAACCTTAAAGGATACAGAGAGTATGTAGAAAGAGGAAAAAAGGAGTGTGATACAGGGCTTTAAAAAGCGGGAGCTTTGTCCTGTGTATTCCCTGCCGCACGTGTGTGCCTCTATGTTGTTGACTAGCTATCCCTTGTCTAATCCAGGGTTGGTGAATACTGTCGGCTACTACACATAAGCTATACTGGATGCATTTGAGACGTGTGGCCCCTGATGAGGCTATAACTATAGTGTGACAGCTTGACACTGCCAAGATATACTTCCTGGCTTCGGGTGTGTACAAATGATCCGAGATAACACACCTCTTTTTATAAAGTTATGCTCCCCAATCTCCCATGGAATTTTAAGTGCGAAATTATGTACTCTAGGTACATAACCTATTATCAAATGGGAGGATCTGGGGAGCACATGTCCATATTTTGGATTCGCACGAGTTTGGCCAGGGGCCAAAGTGATAGTGCGGACGTGCCTTGAGGAGCCTGGTAGGTCCTACCAAGCTGTACGACGGGTCACTTCTTAGGCCACCTAGGAGTCGGCTATGAATGCCGCTGTCTACTCCTCTGTACAAAGAATGAATTGCATGAATCATGTAGCAAACCACATACCCAGTTATCCCTGTACTCAAACAGGTTGGAGCTCCCTTGATGGTGTGGCACACCTTCCATTTGGTCGCGCTTATCCTTGGCCCTTTGGTGTTCGACTTTCCATTGTGAAGAGCACCACGCATCCACCAACGCCTCTCAACAGTCAATCTTATCCACACACCATCTCAGGGGCACCTAAGTGAGTCAAGAGAAATTTCAGCGCTACGCCTATGAATCAAATCAAGAAAACTAAGTTCAAGGCCTTAAGAATAGGTAATTACCTGCATGTACTTCTCCTTACTCAGAAACTTGCCGCGACACTTCTGCTTGCCCCTCTTAATACCCTTCGAGGCGTAGTAGTCTCGAACGGCCTGCACCCGAGCCTCGTGCCTTAAGTTTTGAAGTAGGCGCTTGCACTCGTTTTCTACAACCATACACGCGGCCTCCTGCTCTCCCTCTGAAACCCTATAGAAGGTCTGCAATCAAACAAGACAACACTGATTAGTACAATCACTAGGTAGTGTTGATTTTTAATTCCGTAAAGGAGAAACTACCCAAAACCGACGAAACACAGTGTCAACCACCGTCTCACACAAGACACCGTCGACCCTCTCCTCCAGCAGGTCCGGGGCAACCAAGTACAGCTCCCAGGTCAGTGCTAGCTGTGGAACCTGACCCTCAACGGGCAACGTGACCCACCCAGGGAAGTGCTGCCAGCAAAGCACACCAAGGACCTGGTTGGGCGTACGGGATCCATGGGGGCATACCCAGCCCCTGCAGTATGACAAGGCCAACGCATTAGATATTAATTTGAAGGAACATGAAGTTAAAAGGTTAAAAATAGTAAATGCACTTACTTCAACCCTTTAGGCGCAATCAACCACCTCTGGTCGAGGGTCATCGGCACGGGCGAGAGCTTTGTAGTGCTAGGCTTGTAGACCTTCTTGCCCTTCTCAACCAGCTCATCATCGCTGTAGCTATCATCTGAAAAGGTGTCCTCGCTACCATCCTCTGAGCCACTAGCCTCCGGATTCTCGTGGGCCAACGACCCCTTGACCGGAGTATTCTGGGACAAAGACCCCATGACCGGAGTCCTCTGGGACGAAGACCCCATGACCGGTGTCTTCTAAGATAGAGACCCTGGGATCGGACTCACGTGGGGCGAAGGATCGGCGACCCGAGTCTAGTCGGGGGAAGGATCAGCGACCGGAGTCTCATGGACCGGAGTCCGAGACAGGTCCACGTTAGATGGAGCACTCCTATGGTAGGGTGAATCAGCTGAGGGTGG